>NC_081196.1:30725906-30738406 GCF_902713425.1 Acipenser ruthenus
CACGCTAAGTTTATTATTATTATTACAATTATCAAGGTAATTGAAAGGCTTTTACAGCAAAGCAAACCATTAATAAATTAGCAGCAGATCAAAAGTATATTTTGAGGCCTGCTGCAGGCCAAAACCAGTGTCCCTGAGGGGCTACAGGTTTGTTTTGCACTTGGATTTTATACAACAGGTTGTGGTTTTAAATTCTCTGGGGGATTTCATGTGACTTTGTAAATACTAAAACATTAATTGGAGAAACAATTCTCCACAATCATTTGGCAAATGTATCTTCCTGAGCCATCTTCATCCACTCCTGCTTGCTCAGGCACTTCCTCCTCTTCATACACAGCCGCACTATTTGGTCCCTCTGGGTCTGGCAGTGCAAGTTCCCTGTCATTATATAAACAATAATTTAATTGCATCAAGTAAATATTGTATTTTCCACAATGTATTTTAATTATATCTTTATATTTATTTCAGTGTCTATAAAAAGTTAACTTAAGATAAACATAAATATACAGTTAAATTGGATTACACCCGTTATGAAGGGGGAATTAACATGAAGGCACATTTGCTCTTACCTTGCAATATTATGCAGGACTACAGCAGCACAGATGATATTTCAGGCTCTCTCAGGCACCATCCTTAGTTCTCCATGTAGACAGTGGAACTTTTTGTGAGCGTTGTTATAGCGTGTATGGGCTTCATTGGTTGGGTTGATGAATGGTGTAAGTAACCATGGTTTCAGCTGATCTCCACTGTCTCCGAGCAGTATACCAGGTATTGCGCCACCTTCAAAAGCTTCATGTACAACAGACTGCCTCAGGATGTGAGAATCATGGGTTGAACCAGGCCAGTGTGCCACACAGTTGATGATGCTCAGGTTAGCATCACAGATCATTTGAACATTTATGCTATGGTATCCCTTCCTGTTGACATCTGCCTGTGGCAGGCCTCAATTTATCCTTTAGATCTTCTGCTAATTTTATAATGGTTTGCCTTGGTAAGCGAAGCTTCAATTACCTCAGTATCTGAGTACACTTCCAGTGGATTGTTTCTGTCTTTGAATACTCTTTCTCTCCTCAAACAGCGCGCATATAGCCAGAGATTGTGGTGGGAGGCCATGATTTCTATCTGACAGTTAATGGTTTCCATGGAAGATAGACTTAAATTCAAAGTTAGCCTGGGTGTGAAGAGGCTAACTTTTTAGTCTTAGTCAGTCTTAATTTTTATGAAACTGACTAACTTGCATTAGACTAGTCTAATTGTCAAACTAAGACTAGTCTAATGGTTTAGACTCGTCTAATATAGCTTTATGCAACCGGCCCCAGCTCTTAAGGTAGGTCTGGAAAAGTCACATGTATGTGACGAATCAGTTGTATTTGTTAGTTTTGTGACATATTTTCATAGTAAACTTACGGCTTCTGTATGTCAGTATGTCAGTAAAAATGTGCCCTGGGTGAAAAGAGAATTTGCTTCCAAGCAGCTTTTAAATCGCTCAGAGTGAAAGTTTTAGCATTGACTGGTACTCAACTGTAAAGGCGAGGGAAAGACAGCTTTTATTGATGTGAAATTAACACATTTATTAATAGGCTTGTTTGGTTTAATTTAATGCCTGCTAAAATTGGTGCACTTAAAAACAAACAGAAGTAATAAGCTTGCACTCAGAATATGCCTGTACTTAGAATGGATAATAGCTTATACCAGTTACTCGGCACACTAATCATATATAAACATATGGTACAGTATATTTGGCATGGTGGTATATTTTTTAAAAAAAATGACTTATACTCCAAAAGCAAGCTGTATGACATCCCATAACCTGAGACAATTCTGTTATACTTTCCACACTGTCCTAGCAACCACAGCGTATACTCTCCACACTGTCCTAGCAACCACAGCGTATACTTTCCACACTGTCCTAGCAACCACAGCGTATACTCTCCACACTGTCCTAGCAACCACAGCTTATAATTTCCACACTGTCCTAGCAACCACAGCGTATACTTTTCACACTGTCCTAGCAACCACAGCGTATACTCTCCACACTGTCCTAGCAACCACAGCGTATACTTTCCACACTGTCCTAGCAACCACAGCGTATACTCTCCACACTGTCCTAGCAACCACAGCTTATAATTTCCACACTGTCCTAGCAACCACAGCGTATACTTTTCACACTGTCCTAGCAACCACAGCGTATACTCTCCACACTGTCCTAGCAACCACAGCTTATAATTTCCACACTGTCCTAGCAACCACAGCGTATACTTTTCACACTGTCCTAGCAACCACAGCGTATACTTTCCACACTGTCCTAGAAACCACAGCACAGCAAATTCCTTTCACACATTGACGAGGCTGACTGTCTTTACAGAGCTGTACAAAGTTTGAAAGATTTAAATTAAATCTCCAGAAGGAAAAAAATGTAACTTGTTATTATCTGTTTATTGTCATTTTCAATCATATGCCCATTCTTATCACATCCCTTGTGTAATGCTGCTGTTCAATCCTGCATATGCCTTGCAAAAACAGATGCAAAACAAATTCAGTTATACAAACACATCAGCATTGGAGCAGTTTATTGGAAGTATGGTACTTTTGAAATAAATAAACAGTGTTTACTTGATGTTATTGGTGGTACCATTTTTCAGCACACTGTAATGTGTTTGGTTTTTGTGCGGTATAAAAAATACCTTAGTAGCATTTAAAAATAAAAAAAGGAATAAGGAATGACATATGGGCTAGTCTACTGTTTGTCGCTTCCTACTACTCCTGTAGTTCAATGTTCAATCGTTGTTTTAGCTGGTTATTATATTGATCTCAATGGTTCTCATATGTGTGCTGTGTAATTATTTTTATTTTACCATGGACTATTATATAAGGTAAACGAACGGTAAAATGCAAGGCACTGTTCATAAATTGTCATGCTAATTTTTATAATGACAACGTTTAAACTTTTGTTTCTTAGTATAAAGTTAGAACAATGTCATTCTAAAAGGGGAAACACATAAAGTTAGTAATACTGTATATAAACCTCCATGTTAATTGAAGGATCCTGTTAAAATGAAGCCCCTGACATTATTACAGCTTTGTAAATACTGTGTTGCTACATTAATGCACCTTATTTAAATGTGTTCACCCTTCTTTAACAGCTCACACTCTTACAGCTGTATGTTATGATTCTCCGGTAACTGCCACATTGTTGAGTCATTTTTTTTTTTTGTTTGGTAACTTTGTAGATGGTGGTTTTGTCTTCCCCAAAAAAATGTGCTAATCACGATTTGGAATGAATAGTTTTGAGAATCTAGCCCATTTACCTTCTACCATATTTCTAAATAACTTCATGCTTCAAGCACTACTCATTTCTTTACAGATGCTTATTTACATGCCATTCTGTCAGATATGTAATTCTGTTTATATCATGTCACTTTCAAGGTACATTCCAGGTAGTATTACTCTAATAAAATAAACAAGCTTTTTGACCTGCACCGTTTGAACACTAGTTCACCAAGGCTATTAACTGCAGAGCTTAGTTTATATATAAATTGGATTTTAAGTTGGATTTTAAAAAAAAAACTTACACAAATTTTTCCATCAAATTAACAACCAAAATAAATAACAATAGTACATAACCAACATTGAGTAAATACCTCAGAGAGGTGAAACCAAACTGTGGTGGGGGTGGGGGGGGTCTCTTCTGGTTCAATTATTATTATTATTATTATTATTATTATTATTATTATTATTATTATTATTGAAATAATATTACAATGGTTGTGCTATAATAGGCTTATATCACAGCCAGTAATACAGTACACTTCTCTTTGATAGAGGTTGGACTGCACTATAAAATATGAGCAAAGGGAAGCCTTCTGCAGTGGAAATCATCCAAACCCATTAGTGTTAATGCTGCTAATGATTTGAAGAATATTAGCAGAAAGGTAGTAGCAGACTCTAGAAGGCACAGGAACCTGATCTTTGGAAGGTACATATTCAGATCTGCAATAATTGCAATACAAATTGCATTTATTTTTTTCTTAAGAAGGTGCTAAAGGATAACTAGCTATGAATAAACAGCAACACGAGTTCAAAGCATGCCACAGTGACAATCAAGGGCAATAGGTCAAAGCAGCTTTTTTTCTTAAAGGAAAGCATTTTATCCATCCTTATCATTTCTGCATGTGTACAGTACATAAATGGATGAGCTGTACCTGTGGAGAACACATATATTGTTTTCAGGGGGTGCATGACAATTTGTCCCTGACAATTCATCCCCGACAAAGTGTCCCTCCGACAATACGTCCCTGTGACAGGGTGGCTGGGCGGTGACGTCACAGCAGAAGAAGGAAGGTAAACACACATCAGGCAAGTACTGCAGTTAAAGGCGGTACCATTTTTAACAAAATTTTAACAAATATTTTAACAAAAATAAACTGTGTTCACAGAGCAAAAATAAAAGGTTTAAACAGAAACAAAATCACGAACACAAAATAATCCAACACAGGTCAGGCTGGGCAACTGCTGTCACTGTTCCTGTGTTAAAGTTTTGCTTTCTCTCTCTCCAATCTCTCTATGCTCCTCTCGTACACCCACCTCGAGCTGGAGAGCTGCAGGCTTTTTATACCGTGGCCGAGGGGTTTAACTAGTTAGTAATTATCCTATTACCCCCCGACAAAGCGTCCCTCCAACAATTCGTCCCCATGACCATTCGTCCCCACAACAATTCATCCCCCCAACAATTTGTCCCCATGACAGTTCGTCCCCTCGACAATTCGTCCCCCTGACAATTCATCCCCACAACAATTTGCCCTCCCTACAATGCGTCCCTATTACCAGATGTACATAATATAAGAAAAATGTGTGTGTACTTTTAAGATGTTGACTGCGTAACCACATAGACTTTTTTGATCGTATAATTTCTTTTGTGAAGTTAACCAGAGTGGATTCAGTTATTAGATCATTAAAATAAGAATGGCACAGACTGTAGTCATTTTTAAAGTTTTCTGGTTTTCTTAACGTGTATAATAACAAACCAATAAAAACATGTTACGATACATGTTCTGTCATTATATTTTTTTATTTAATGTGATTAAAATGACAATGATCTCTGTTTATTGCCATATTTTGTGTTTTCCAATAATTACACTATAGCCTATAAGATTTTGTGCACAGAGAGAGAACATTTACTAGGAATAAGGACGAATTGTCGGGGGGATGAATTGCTGGGAGGGCGAATTGTCGAGGGGAAGAATTTGTAGGGGGATGAATTGTTAGGAGGGCAAATTGTTGTGGGGCTGAATTGTCATGGGGACAAATTGTCGGGGACTGTGACAGCGAGCAAATTAATCCGAGTCAACAGTCTCCCTCCCGACCTGTGTAACAGGAACAGTGTGCCCCGGACTGGTCATTGTCCTAATACGGTAGGCAATGTGTCAGTCATGGATTAGAGGAGACGTGATTGCACTCGCTACCAAAGGGGGCAGGACTGAAGGTATACCAGGGGATGTGGCCAAGCGATCTGTTCCTCTGTTATGGTTACGATACGACCTGGAGGAGTAAAGCGAAATCGTGAGTGTTTAGTGTTGTCTTGTCTGTCTGATTAATTGTTGTTATTTGTCATTGTAGATGGATAAATATCCGGGAGCTGTCGCTGTTAAGCCAGCATCAAACCCGGACTGCACTGCACCACTGTATTCACTGTTTACGTATTTACAACACCACTTGCACCCGGAGCACTCACTATTGGACTGGTGAACGTGTAGGTATTTGCAAGTGTGTGTATTATTATTTCGGGACTGAACCCCGTGGTTTTACTGACTTTACACATCGTTGTGTATAGTCAGTATTATTATTTAAAGCAATTAATAAAGCTTCGTTTTCACCATTGAACTGTTGCTGCACTGTTGTTTCTAATCACTGCATCACCTCTACACCTGTGCACTACAAACCACTTTGCCACAGGGAAGAATTGTCATGGACCTGTTTTCAGGCACTTGATTAAGTGAGTCTGCACACATACTTGGTTTATTCCAAATGCTTTAAACACACTAGAGGGAATATAAAACTGACATAATTCATTGCAGCTGAAAGAAATGTACCCCCTTTCCTGGATCTACTCTAGGCTCCTATTTAATGTTTGTGAAATTGCACCCTATCTAATACGGCTTGGTTTGGCATTCAAATTGCTAAAATACATGATTGCATTTGATTAAGGATACTGTATTTCAAGCTGACCTTGAAAACAAGCAAGACCAGCAGGTCTCAAATGATATACTCTATTGATTGAAAAGTTACTTGATTCATTTTTTCTATTCTTTAAGCGTTTGCGTTTTTGGTTCGAAAAGTTTGTATGCTTCTATCATCACTATGTATAGCAAGCATTAAGTGTTACTTAAAATAACCTTTTTCTTCTTTTGTTTTTCATATTTTCCCACCCTATATTGTCACTTTAGGTATCAGAATGTGTTCCTGTGGTTTTGAGGTTGAAATCTCATTCTTAAGGCTTTTTGAGAGGTCATGGCCTGATGAGTAAAAAAATCCAATATTTTTTGTAAGACATTATTACTGCATGTTAGATTTATACAGTACACTGCTACAATTAATTGTGAGGGAGAAAAGACAAATCAGTTACATTTAGTAGTAAAGGCACAACCACACAAACAGTACTACCAATTTTTATTTATTATCATGTATGCATATTTTCTCTAATACACATTAGAGATAATGCATTCATCAGCATTATGATTATTGTATAGTATGCTATCATACAGACGTGCTCAAACTTGTTGGTACCCCTCCACAAAAAACGAAGAATGCACAATTTTCTCTGAAATAACTTGAAACTGACAAAAGTAATTGGCATCCACCATTGTTTATTCCATATTTAATAGAAATCAGACTTTGCTTTTGATTTTTTATTCAACATAATATTGTAAATAATAAAACAAATGAAAATGGCATGGACAAAAATGATGGGACCGCTAACCTAATATTTTGTTGCACAACCTTTAGAGGCAATCACTGCAATCAAACATTTTCTGTAGCTCTCAATGAGACTTCTGCACCTGTTAACAGGTAGTTTGGCCCACTCTTCCTGAGCAAACTGCTCCAGCTGTCTCAGGTTTGATGGGTGCCTTCTCCAGACTGCAAGTTTCAGCTCTTTCCATAGATGTTCGATAGGATTCAGATCAGGACTCATAGAAGGCCACTTCAGAATAGTCCAATGTTTTGTTCTTATCCATTCTTGTGTGCTTTTAGCTGTGTGTTTTGGGTCATTATCCTGTTGGAGGACCCATGACCTGCGACTGAGACAGAGCTTTCTGACACTGGGCAGTACGTTTCACTCCAGAATGCCTTGATAGTCTTGAGATTTCATTGTGCCCTGCACAGATTCAAGGCACCCTGTGCCAGGCACAGCAAAGCAGCCCCAAAACATAACCGAGCCTCCTCCATGTTTCACTGTAGGTATGGTGTTCTTTTCTTTAAAAGCTTCATTTTTTCGTCTGTGAACATAGAGCTGATGTGACTTGCCAAAAAGCTCCAGTTTTGACTCATCTGTCCAAAGGACATTCTCCCAGAAGGATTGTGGCTTGTCAATATGCATTTTAGCAAATTCCAGTCTGGCTTTTTTATGTTTTTCTGTCAAAAGTGGAGTCCTCCTGGGTCTTCTTCCATGGAGCCCACTTTCGCTCAAAAAGCGACGGATGGTGCGATCAGAAACTGACGTACCTTCACCTTGGAGTTCAGCTTGTATCTCTTTGGCAGTTATCCTTGGTTCTTTTTCTACCATTCGCATTATCCTTCTGTTCACTCTGGGGTCGATTTTCCTCTTGCGGCTGCGCCCAGGGAGGTTGGCTACAGTTCCATGGACCTTAAACTTCTTAATAATATTTGCAACTGTTGTCACAGGAATATCAAGCTGCTTGGAGATGGTCTTGTAGCCTTTACCTTTACCATGCTTGTCTATTATTTTCTTTCTGATCTCCTCAGACAACTCTCTCCTTTGCTTTCTCTGGTCCATGTTCAGTGTGGTGCACACAATGATACCAAACAGCACAGTGACTACTTTTCTCCATTTAAATCGGCTGAATGACTGATTACAAGATTGGAGACATGTGTGATACTAATTAAATAAACTAATTAGTTTGAAATATCACTATAATCCAATTATTTATTGTCTTTTCTAAGGGGTACCAACAAATGTGTCCAGGCCATTTTAGAATATCTTTGTAGAATAAGCAATAATTCATCTCTTTTCACAGCTTCTTTGCTTTATTCTATGACATACCAAAGGCATGCAAGTATACATGATAAAATAGCTTTTAATTTCATCACTTTTCAGGAGGAATGAAGCATTATTTCAATGAGCTGTAAGGGTACCAACAAATTTGAGCACGTCTGTAAATGTTCGTGTTTCCTTTATAACAGAACAATTAAGAGCAGTGGGTCAAAACATTTTGAACTTACATTGTCCACCTTTTATTCCAGGTTTTCTATTTTTCATAAATGTATCCACTGAATATACAGTAGTTTACTTACACAATTATTGGGTTTGCTGTGCCTTTCCTTCATATCTCAGTTAATAATACAAGCCCCATAGAGCTGTTGCAAATTGTACAATGATTGAGAATGTAAATGCATTGCAAGATGCTTCAGGCCTCTATTAAGACTGCAAGCTGCTGACAAGAGTGTAGCAACAGAAAGGTGTTACTACAGTACAGTCTCCTCCTAGCTGCTGATGAGTTAATAATACTGACATCAGCAAAGGACACGTACTGACCTCTCAACTACAGAGCTTGCTCTTTAGTTGAATGGTACGATGTTCGTCTGAAACGTATGGTTTGCGGTTCACGTCCAGCCCTTGCTTTCCATTCAGTTCAATTACTGTATGGTGATCCATTGTATAAACACTCAGGCTTCACACACTGGATTGGGGATAATCACCATTTATTTAATATTTATTTCACTGTTTACAAACTACACATAATCCATCATATTTTCTGGATTTATACAACACACACGTTGCACATAAACCTGAACCTAAGGCTGGTTACAGTACAGTAGTCATTTCATCTTTACTAATCTGATCCTAACAAGGCTGGTCACAGTACAGTAGTCGTTTAATCTGTACTAATCTGAAGTACTGAAATATGCCGCTGTTTAGATAATTTAAATAGTTGGCCTCACAATACGTTCACTCATACAGTAAGTCTGTTTAAATAATGGGATTTTTTATTATTATTATTAATAAAATACAGTTTGATATTCATAAAACTGTTGTAGAGTGTACACTGTTGTTGGCTTGTTTTGTGTAAACTTTACTTAATCTATCAAAACAGATTAAAAACTTCAATAAAGTTAAAGGTAACTAACAATAATTCTATAAAGCTTACCTGTCATGCATTTCTATTCAATAGATTGCTCTCAAATGTTTAGTTTTGAAAGAGATGAGTTAGTACAGGTATTTTCATTTTAAAACATGATATCCAGTACTTGTGTAATTATTGTTTGTAATCCTTGCTTTCAAGTACTCTTGCACTTCCTTTCACCTGAAGTTAAATTGTCCCCTGTGCGTCAATGCCTAATCTCCTTTCCCTGATGACTGGTATGCTTCGCAGCCCGTAACACTCTGAGACACCAAAGACACTGCTGAGGTAAAATACTGGAGTGTCCAGGTACTAATTACAAATTAATACAGTGCTGATTAGCGTCACTGCACACATCCAAAGTAATGTCCACTAGAGTTAGAAACCAGTTAATAGTGTCTTTATTGCTATTTTAAATCTGTATGTATATATGTATATGTATTTAAGTTTCAATGAAGTTCAGCGGTCATCTGACACATGGTAGTGCCCTCTACTGGAGCTTCCTGATTCGTCAATACAATCTCATGGCAAACTTAAAACAAATTAATTATTTCAATTATCAGATAAGAAATATAATTTGTAAAAGTTCAGAAAAACTGAGATGTAGGCCAAATGTGTCTGAAAGTAAAAATTATCAATATGGCAAATTGAATGTGATTAATTTAATTTTGATCAATATACAATAGAAACACAGTTTGATTTTAAACCTTAGTGCTTCATTGAGTATGGTGACATCGGCTTTCGTGTACAACAGGTACTGTAAATACAGGCCTCTCTCTTTACGCTGTTCTCAGTTTGCTCACTCTAGTTTATACAGAAACTAAACTCTCGACACCATAGCTTTTGGCAAACTGGTAGTCTCTTTAAACAGAAATTACAGAACTGGGTGCCAATTACTGTAAGCTGTAGAGAAGGAAAACTCCAGCTCACAAACAGCTAGAAATAACTACTGCACTGTCCATCCACATTCCAGTCCAATTTATAACATTTTACTGACTCATAAATTACTTATTTTTAATATGTGTTGCACTTCTTACAGATTTATCAGATCTGATGTTTTCCTGGCTTACACTCTTAAAAATATTTTTTTGTTAACTTTACATAGCAAGGGATTATTTGTTTATTTGTTGTTTTAGCCCAAGAAAGACTTGAGATGGAACATCTCATTTGTGAGGGACTACAGGCAGATTAAATTTACATTCAATGAAAATACTGTCGTGTAGTGGGTCAGGGTTGAGGGTTCCAGGGCATCCTGCTTCAGTCTTGGCCTGTTTATTCCCACATCTGAGTTAGGAACACCAATGCCCACTGGAACACTCCAGATTGCTACACATAAACTAAAATAACATATATCATGATACTAGAAAATGATTTGATACCAATGACAGATTTTATGTGATTGTAGACTAAATTAAAAATAAACTTTTTCAAACATATCACAAATATTTGTAAGGAAGGGTGTTCTAAACGTGTTGATGTTCATTTGGTACAGCAGCCCAACACAAATAATATGTTGCTTGCCAATAGTTTCAGTTCAGCTTTAAATATTATTGAAGAGCATTGGTCATTTCATTCTCAATAATTTTTTGGGAACACTTTTTGCTGTGAGTTCTGCAGCCCACCCAGTAGGGCACCAAGCAGTTTGAAGCTTTAACGTTTTAGACTTGTGAAAGCTGGTACTACCTCAGCAACATTTCAGTTATGAAAGTGAATTGATAACATTTTACATTGACAACTGCACAAACTAATAAGTATGGGGATGGACTTAAAACATTAGCAACAGCACCATTTAGAGCCAAGAGGAAAGTGTGGTGTTGATTCTGAAATGCAGTTTCCTATCAAATGCTTACATGCAGTCCCCAAATAGCTATTAGTTAGTGAAGCCATTCAGTCCTTCTGGTCTGAGATATATTTAAATTCAGTTCACAGGGACAGCAGACAAGTGACCCTGTAACAAAGACTGGACAATCCCATTTCATCACTCCAGCACCCTTACTGACACCACACATATTAGTTATCCTGTGTCAAACAGGGGCACTTCGAGCCATTTACCAAGGTTTGCCCTGGATGCACCGTATCATTTAGGCACTGTAAACATATACTAACCAACCCCCCCCCCCCAGACATTGTCCCACTCCCTGTCTTTGAAGTATCTGGGCCCATTAAATGGGCAAATTGTCACAGAGGCTTTGAAATGGAACTGTGGCAAAGTGGCTGCAGTGGACTGGTGCAGGAGTGATGTGGTGCGTAATCAGGAGACAGACAATTGTAATCTACAATGAACAGGTTTTTAATTATAATCCGGGTCTGGTGACCAAACAATAATTCCAGGCAATACACAGCAATGTGTAATGCACTGGAATAAATAAACGGGTTGCAGTCCCAAATAATAAACACAGTCAATAGTACATGGACAATACACAAACACGGTCACCAGTCCTGGGTGAGTGCTGTAGTGCTTGTGGTGCAAATACAATAATTATTGTGACACAGGTGTAGTGATGTCCGGATTCATGGTGGCCTCTGGCGACAGCTCCGTAATGTGGTAGCCGTCTACTAATAACAATAATCAACAATTAGAGATGAGACAAAACAAACAAAACACTCACGTACGATATCACAACAATGGTCCTTCCGGGTCGTTCCGTAACCATAAACGAAGGAACAGATTGCGTCTCTCCGTTTTTATGCCGTCACACATAACCTCCAATCCGCGACTGCCACATCGTTTCCCTTCCGGGTCGATGAGTTAATGCACAGGAGTTCAGCCCCCTTTCTAGCTGGCCGACTTCTCTTGAACCCTGGGAAAGAACTGTCGGGCCAACCCGTCGAAGGTACTCTGTTCTCGCTACTTAGTGCCCTCACAGGTCGGGAGGGAGTTTTACCACCAAGAATCACTGTATTTTTGTCACGGGAACCCATTGGTAAAACAACCGCTGTGATTGGCTACTGAACTGTGGTAACCTTCGAACCTTATATTTGAACCAGGAGGTATTGGACACTACCTGGTATAAATAATGTACAGTAAATCCAAGTTTTAAAGAAAGTGATTGGATTTACATTATTCTAATGCAATTAACAACATCATTTTTTCTTAGATTTTTTGAGGGTGCACATCCTCAAATATTATCATATATATATATA